>NC_057797.1:163842692-163850015 GCF_018294505.1 Triticum aestivum | reverse complement strand
GCCCCTCCCCCAGGCACGATGCGTGCATGAGTGTGTGTGCGTGTGTTGCGTGTGGTGGCGGTGGGTGAGGGGACGAGGGGAAAGGTGGGGGGAGTGGGACGACGGGGGCAACGGGTTAGGGTTTCTAGGGGGGTAGTGGCCTTGTAGGCCAGAGATGGGAGGGGCGGCTGGGCCGGCCGGTCGGCCAGCTGGGCCGGGGCCCAACGGGAGGGGAGGTTTCCTTTTCTTCTTCTTTTTTTAGTTAGTTTGTTTTTCTATTTTATTTCTTTTTTTCTTTTCTGTTTTATTAAATCTCGGTGTTTATGAAAAACCCAAGTTGCACCTAAAATATTTTTAATACTTATGCCACTACTGCAATTAACTTGGCACCTAATATAAAACCATTTGTAATTGTTTATTATTTTATAATCATTTAACTAATTGTTTTGCTACTATTATATTCATTTTGAGTATTTACATATTTTATACAAGTGTGGTTTCTCCACCATAATTACCTACGCATTATTTGGCACCACCAGAACATTTTAGTTTTATTATTTGAAAACTTTTGTTGTTTGCCTATATTTTAAATTTGAATTTGAATCGTTTTGAACTAACACGAGTTTACCATCAGTAAACGAGGTGACGTGGCATCATTAGCAGAGGTTCACTGTAGCTTAATTACCCGGGCGTCACAATTCTCCTCCACTACAAGAAATCTCGTCCCGAGATTTAAGAGGGGGACTAGGGGGAAAGGTCTGGCTTCGAAATCCTAACGAATCTTCTCGTCTTTGGTTGCTCTTCTTGAAGAGATCAATCCATTACACTGATGTCTTCATTCCTCTGCTTCAGGTCATCAGGATGAAGTCGGCATCCTTTCTTCGGGATCTTCATCGTATTTAAGAATAGGTAACGAGGCAGATCAGCAACGACAGAATGCTATAAGGGTAATAATCTGGGATTAACCCATGAATGAGCATATGAGTGCCTCTCGAGTTGAACAAAATAAAACACATCGAGAGTAAAGTTGGAAGGTACAATAAGAAGTTTCAAGCAGCCAAGCAATCGTTCATCGCCTAGGCAGAAGGTGAAAAGGGGTTTCAAGCAACGGAATAATTATTGTGTCCGATGCCAGAATTGACGATCTCATTGGAAGGTGGCTCATGAATTACATACGAGTCCACGCGGGAGGATTAACTTTGGGAATAGGGGGTGTACAGGAGAGTCAGGTTTCGATCCTGGGACCTGTGGGTTATGGGCCCACCATGTGGGTTAAAGGTAGGAAGGGCGGAGACGTCTTGCGTGATCATGCAAGCAAGGTATGTCAGAGGATAGCCTATCAGTTATGTCGGCAACAACATCAGTACCAAGGACGAGGGATGAAGAGAACCATTTTCCTGCTCGTTGAACGAGGCGGACCAGTAGGCAAAGTTCTCGTCCATCGGTGGTTACCGAAATGTCACCAACAAAAGTAACAGGGTCTCACTGGCAGAGTTGTACACCGAGGTGTTTACATAAGCAGGAGAATATTACTGCTCAGATCATATAGATCACAAGAAAGGTTAAATCAACAATGGTAGGAAAACATGATCATCAGATTAAACAGATCAATGGAAAGGAAAATAGGTTTAAACACATATTTCAAGGGTATATCCTTCCCAAGGACAAGCAGAGCATGATATCCATGTCAGGATATAATGTAGAAAACTCTTTAGGTAGGGGAGAGGATTTTTCATGACATTACCCATACAGCGGTGTTTGGATAATTGGGCAGGAAATATTTAGCATTGGGCTTCAATGTACTTGTTGAAAATCAGAGTACCACAAACATGCTTCGAGATAGCATCGACATGGTCTTCGAGCAAAGGTCAGACTTTGAAAACATGAAGGATCCATCAGGAATAACTTGTAGAATAAGTCTTACAATTTCCTCATGGATGAATGGATAACCTTGTTGAAAAGGAATCTATAATGATAGGTCCTCCAGCCGGGGGGGGGGGTGCTAGGCATGACATCATGTTAGCGGGTCATCAAAGGATCAACATCATAACTCTTGGAAAGGTGTCCCAACCCTCATATCTGACCGAGATTCAGATCCGATTGGTGTCAGGATACCTCAGACTTAGGATACCTGAGAAGAAAAGGTGCAACGCAAATTGACGAGATGACATTGTAAGATTCTCGGGGAAATGAACTATGAAGTGTTTTCCGTTATCAAGAGTCCATCATTAACCCAAGGAGAGGACAAGGAGGTGTCTGGTGAACTCAACGGCAATTCACCGAGATTCCCAAAAGATGGATTTCCACAATTAAGTGAACAAGGGGATAACATTGGTCAGATCAAATGATATAAGGAAGTATGCTCGAGGAAAACATACACAATTAAACATTGGTTGAAAGGTGCGCCCGAAATATGGGTTGGGTTGCACGACCAATGTCAGATTGGCGATTCAATAGTCAATAGCCTAAGAATGAACTTTCGACCATTAACTTAAAAAAATAGGGTTGCTAGAAGGAAAGGATCCAAACAACACCGTTCACTTGTTGGAATTAACACGGGGACCAATAAAGAATGGTGATGGTGAGAAGTATTTCTATGCCAAGAATTCTCAAGAGGTGGAACAAATCTCAGAACATTCTTGACATAAAGGATGGTAATACTCCAAGGTAAAGAAGAACAAATGCTGGATAGCAGGGATCTCAAGGTTTACACAAAACACGAACATCTTGTGTTGAACGGAAGGCAATAAGTGGTCGATGAGAACAGGAATCATCGAGGGCAAGGATGGTATTACCCATCATGAATTCAATTGAATTCCTGGAAGAGCTCATAAGGTTGATGATGATCACGACACAAGTGTCGAGAGTTTCCATGCCGATGTGATCAATCAGCGACGACATCAAGTCAAAGTAATGATGAAGCAAGAGGTTAATGGAACCACGGTTATGACATAAACTCGAACTCAAGCTTGTTGTTTAAGGTGAAAGGGAATGACGAGGAAAATCGACGTAAGCTTAATTCATCGTCGAAAATTGTGCTCCGAGAAGAAGGACCGGGTAGCACAGTTAAAATCATCACGACAATGATATAGCCAAACAGGCTAGGAATGGCGTGATCGGGTACAAACTCGTACTTATAGAAGCTTACTGAAGAGTTGTTGAACCGTAGAGCGGACTCGGTTCAGTTATCGGTGTCTTTGAGTGTTCAATAACTCAGAGCCCGCGAGAAATTGGAATCAGTGGGAAGGTAGCACTTGATGAAGAACTCATAACAAGTTATGCAGTTCCATGATAATCTTGAGATACCAGGGGGTAATACTCGACACAAGATCAAAGTAAAGGTTGGTCTGGTGTATTGATCCATAGAAGACAATTGTTTTAACTTGTCCGAGAAATGAGATCAAAGAAGAACAATCATGGTCGGAACCACGATTGCAAAAGGCCAGATCCTAGATATAAGGTGAACTTATACCAAAGGAATAATTTATTTAAGAGAAGCTTTAATGATAAGATCTACATCGTGTCCATGGGCATGAACACAAGTTCAAGGTCGACTCCCACTTCGCCAATGCATAACCTTTCATTCACTTCTCACGTTCGATGAAGTTGCAGTGTTGAAACTTTATCTGGTGAAGCACCAGAAGAGTATTATTCGTGAAAACTTTCGAGTTCACACATATCAAGGAAGGCATAGGTTCAACCCATCGTGGCATCTTAGAATCATATACCAGAATCTTTAGAAGTGATTAACTCAAGCTCGAAGGCAGAGCATGGTTGAGAAAGTAGAGGATACAATTTACCAAAGGCATTATGTATCAGAGGAAAGGCTCACAAGGTTATTGAATATGAAGGGCATTGTCAGATAAAATCCAACAAGAGGATCTGGTGGTCCACAAGGGGTCTGACGTGAGCATCGGTACTCAACTAGAGGAAGAAGAATGCAAGGAGATCAGATTATAGAAACAACTGACTAACTCAATTGTCAAATGCAAAGGAATTATGATTTCCAAATCGAGGGATCAGAAGCAAGGCTCTGATTAGAGATGGATAAGTTGAATAGCCTTAGGGTACAATCAACGACAATTGGATTGGTCGAGAACCAATTCCAGTTAAAAGAATGGCAGCTCAGCCGGAAAGATAATTTATAAGGATCAATGATGATTGCGTGTATTCGTAAACATACTGAGTCAACAGACTCAAAATGATAATGACAAGGAATGTCAATAAGACTAGAGACGTATGGGATTAACCATAATGCAAGCAAGCAAGAACTTCAAGAGCAATAGGCTACTCAGGATTTTCGGAAGTTCAAATAGTATTTTGAATACTTTTGTGAAACACATGAACAACTGGGGGTGAGCGGATACTCGACAAGTGCGAGGATTTATTTGAAGGGGTATTCGTGTGGCAAAGAATTGCTAGGCAGTAGGCACAACGTATTCTCGGAACAATAGAGAAAACTTCGGGGTATCTTGTAATAACAAGATCAATGGGGGAGGATCGTATGAATGGCAAGTGTAAGTAGTCATCCATAAGGGTTTATCGGTGGTCGAGAATTGCAAAAGCAACGGGCACAAGGTCTCGAGAGAAAATCGGAGAGTATCTTGGGAATCTTCTGGTGCAGCAGGCGGTCATCGGTAACAAATGGCTCTCCGGGAGAAAGTACTTGCGAGAACCTATAGTTAGTTTTGTTTTTAGCAAAATCATTTAACCCGAATAGAAGAGATCTCAGAGTCCCAGAGTAAAGATCGAGGAGTAAAAGATCCTAATACCACCCAATGGCGACGTGGGCCCATGGGCCGCACAGCCATGTTAGTAAAAGTTTTGTAAAGTCTAGACTCGACTTCGGCCAAGGAGTTGGAAAGGGGGATTCCTACAGGCAGTCGGCTCTCATACCAACTTGTGACGCCCCCGATTCAATCGTACACTAATCATGCACGCAAATGTGTACGATCAAGATCAGGGACTCACGGGAAGATATCACAACACAACTCTACAAATAAAATAAGTCATACAAGCATCATAATACAAGCCAGGGGCCTCGAGGGCTCGAATACAAGTGCTCGATCCTAGACGAGTCAGCGGAAGCAACAATATCTGAGTACAGACATAAGTTAAACAAGTTTGCCTTAAGAAGGCTAGCACAAACTGGGATACAGATCGAAAGAGGCGCAGGCCTCCTTCCTGGGATCCTCCTAAACTACTCCTGGTCGTCGTCGTCAGCCTGCACGTAGTAGTAGGCACCTCCAATGTAGTAGTCGTCGTCGACGCTGGCTCCTGGCTCCTGGACTCCAGCATCTGGTTGCGACAACCAGAAAGAAAGGAAAGGGGGAAAAGGGGGGAGAAAGCAACCGTGAGTACTCATCCAAAGTACTCGCAAGCAAGGAACTACACTACATATGCATGGGTATATGTGTAAGGAGGCCATATCAGTGGACTGAACTGCAGAATGCCAGAATAAGAGGGGGATAGCTAATCCTGTCGAAGACTACGCTTCTGGCAGCCTCCGTCTTGCAGCATGTAGGAGAGAGTAGATTGAAGTCCTCCAAGTAGCATCTTCAAGTAGCACCTCCAGTAGCATCGCATAGCATAATCCTACCCGGCAATCCTCTCCTCGTATCCCTGAGAGAGAGCGACCACCGGTTGTATCTGTCACTTGGAAGGGTGTGTTTTATTAAGTATCCGGTTCTAGTTGTCATAAGGTCAAGGTACAACTCCAAGTCGTCCTGTTACCGAAGATCACGGCTATTCGAATAGATTAACTTCCCTGCAGGGGTGCACCACATAACCCAACACGCTCGATCCCATTTGGCCAGACACACTTTCCTGGGTCATGCCCGGCCTCGGAAGATCAACACGTCGCAGCCCCACCTAGGCTCAACAGAGAGGCCAGCACGCCGGTCTAAACCTAAGCGCACAAGGGTCTGGGCCCATCGCCCATAGCACACCTGCACGTTGCGTACGCGGCCGAAAGCAGACCTAGCCTAGTGGCGTTCCAGTCCAATTCGGCGCGCGCCGCTCCGTCGCTGACGTCTGAAGTGCTTCGGCTGATACCACGACGTCGGGATACCCATAACTACTCCCACGTAGATGGTTAGTGCGTATAGGCTCGTAGCCAGACTCAGATCAAATACCAAGATCTCGTTAAGCGTGTTAAGTATCCGCGAATGCCGAACAAGGCCAGGCCCACCTGTCTCCTAGGTGGTCTCAACCTGCCCTGCCGCTCCGCCACAAAGTAACAGTCGGGGGCCATCGAGAACTCAGGCCCACCACTACCTGGATGGAGCCACCTGCCCCTTCAGCCCCCATCGTCAGAATCACTTGCGGGTACTCAATGAGCTGACCCGACTTTAGTCACCATCTGTATAGTATGTATGTATGTATAGTATATACCCGTGATCACCTCCCAAGTGATCACGGCCCGATAGTATAGCAAGGCAGACTGACAAGAATGTAGGGCCAATGATGATAAACTAGCATCCTATACTAAGCATTTAGGATTGCAGGTAAGGTATCAACAGATGTAGCGACAATGTCAGGCTATGCATCAGAATAGGATTAACGAAAGCAGTAACATGCTACACTACTCTAATGCAAGCAGTATAGAGGAGAATAGGCGATATCTGGTGATCAAGGGGGGGGGGGCTTGCCTGGTTGCTCTGGCAAGAGAGAGGGGTCGTCAACTCCGTAGTCGAACTGGGCAGCAGCAGCGTCGGTCTCGTAGTCTACCGAAGAGAAGAGGGGGAAGAAACAATAAATACAGTGCAAACATAAGCAAGACGATGCAAGACATGACAAAGAGCGGTGCTAGGTGTGTTCTAACGCAGTATGGGGTGATGCTGGCGAAGGGGGAAATCCTCCGGGAAAGTATTCCCGGTGTTCCGTGTTTTCGGGCAGAGGAGCCGGAGGGGGAAAGTTGCGAGTTTGACATGTTAGGGGTGTGTGGCGGACGAACGGGTTGCGTATCCGGATTCGTCTCTTTGTTCTGAGCAACTTTCATGTTGAAAATATTTTAATCCGAGTTACGGATTAAAAGATATGATTTTCTAAAGATTTTATTAATTTCTGGAATTTAATTAATTATTTAATTAATTCGAAAAATGGAATTATGACGTCAGCATGATGTCATGCTGACGTCAGCAGTCAGCGTTGACCGTTGACCTGGTCAACCTGACATGTGGGTCCCGTGGGACCCACCTGTCATACACTGTTAGTTTAATTAGGGTTTAGGTTAATTGATCAGGTTAATTAAACTCAACTAGTTAATTAAATTAATTAAACCGGATTAATTAACTTAATTAATTCATTAGATAATTAACTAATTAATAATTAATTTTATTAAAT
>NC_057797.1:163812143-163841096 GCF_018294505.1 Triticum aestivum | reverse complement strand
TGAGGAGACGAGGGGAAAGGTGGGGGGAGTGGGACGACGGGGGCAACAGGTTAGGGTTTCTGGGGGGGTAGTGGCCTTGTAGGCCAGAGATGGGGGGGGGGCGGCTGGGCCGGCCGGTCGGCCAGCTGGGCCGGGGCCCAACGGGAGGGGAGGTTTCCTTTTCTTCTTTTTTTTAGTTAGTTTGTTTTTATATTTTATTTCTTTTCTTCTTTTCTGTTTTATTAAATCTCGGTGTTTATGAAAAACCCAAGTTGCACCTAAAATATTTTTAATACTTATGCCACTACCGCAATTAACTTGGCACCTAATATAAAACCATTTGTAATTGTTTATTATTTTATAATCATTTAACTAATTGTTTTGCTACTATTATATTCATTTTGAGTATTTACATATTTTATACAAGTGTGGTTTCTCCACCATAATTACCTACGCATTATTTGGCACCACCAGAACATTTTAGTTTTATTATTTGAAAACTTTTGTTGTTTGCCTATATTTTAAATTTGAATTTGAATCGTTTTGAACTAACACGAGTTTACCATCAGTAAACGAGGTGACGTGGCATCATTAGCAGAGGTTCACTGTAGCTTAATTACCCGGGCGTCACAGTAACCATCCAAGAAAAAGGATGATGAGTACTTTGAGCGCTTTGCTGAAATGATTAGGCCTATCTTTTTGCGTATGAGATTAACTAATGTGCTCAAAACAAATCCTTATGCTAAATATATGAAGGATATCATTACTAATAAAAGAAAGATACCGAAAGCTGAGATTTCCACCATGCTTGCTAATTATACTTTTAAGGGTGGAATACCAAAGAAACTTGGAGACCCCGGAGTACCTACTATAGCTTGCTCCATCAAAAGAAATTATATTAAAACTGCTTTATGTGATCTTGGAGCTGGTGTTAGTGTTATGCCTCTTTCTTTATATCATAGACTTGACTTGAATAAGTTGACACCTACTGAAATATCTTTGCGAATGGCTGATCAATCAACTGCTATACCTGTCGGTATTTGTGAGGATGTGCCTGTTGTGGTTGCAAACATTACTATTTTAACGGACTTTGTTATTCTTGATATTCCCGAGGATGATAGTATGTCTATTATTCTTGGAAGACCTTTTCTTAATACTGCAGGGGCTGTTGTTGATTGCAACAAAGGCAATGTCACTTTTCATGTTAATGGTAATGAGCATACGGTACACTTTCTGAGAAAACAACCTCAAGTTCATAGTATCAACTCTATTGGAAAAATTCCATCGATTATATTTGGAGGTTTTGAATTTCCTATTCCTACTGTCAAGAATAAATATGATATGCTTATTATAGGGGATGTGCATATCCCCGTTGAGGTAACTTAGTGTTATTCGAAATTTCTCCGGTTTCATGATTATCGGAATGAGTTTGTTAACAAGACTCGATCAACCTTGTTAGTGGATTCTTTTTGATGAGCATGATATGGATGAAACTAGAAGCACAACCTTCTGTACCCTCTCTATATTTTCTGTTAATTAGTAGAAATAAAGTAAAAATAGTATTTTTTCTGTCTATTTCCTGACTTATCCGTGCAATATAAAAATATCCTGAAAATAAAAGTCCTCATAATGCCATGCCAATTTAATATGATTTTTTCGGGAATATTTGAGGATTTACTGTGCAAAAGTTACCGCGGAAGGAGCTGCCACCTGGCCACGAGGGTGGTGGGCGCCCCCCCCCCTCTAGGGCGCGCCCCCTGCCTCGTGGGCCCATGGTGGCCCTCCTCCACTTATCCCAGCACCCATCTTCTTCCTCTATCTCACACAAACCCGAAAAACCAACTCAAGCACGAGTTCCAGTCAAATTTGTGCTGCATAGGTGACCATGTTCTTGAGCTTGAATGTCAAATTTATATGGTTCCAAGTAGTTCTAATGCTTGATATATGCTCTAGGCACTTGTAGGAGTAGTTGCTACCAGTTTTATTGAATTTGGTTTACTTTTATTTGAAGTTACTAAAAATTTCAGATTGTTTCAGAAAAATGATGAGGAGATTATTGAGGGGCTCATCAAGCCAAAGCTCAAAGGAAAAGGCACCTAAGCCTAAGTATAATTTTCCACACACCGCGGAGATTCGGGCGTGTGAATGGCCTTCTGAAGATTTCTTGAGAGCAGTCGGTATCTATGAAGATTTTCATGAATTGGCTCACAATGCAGGCCTCACCACTTTCCTCCACGACCAATGCGATCAGTATCTCTTACTCACAAATACCTTTGTGCAAAACTTTTATTTTCATCCTAGGAACTCACCACCTACGGTGGAATTTCATTTATACGATGAGCCTAAGGAGATGTCACTTTATGATTTCTGTTGGATTTGTTTAGTCCCTTTTGAGGGCAAGACAGAAGAACCACATCATGATGATATGGCTGGGTTTATTGATAATATCACTGTAGGAGAAACCAGGAAGGTTTCCGATGAACGAATCACTAGCATACATTTTCATGTTTTGCGTTACTTTGCATTATTTGCTAATCGTTGTTTAATTGGACGCAGAAATTCTGGAAACCTTAGTATCCCTGATTTAATTATTCTGCTCCAAGGTTTATATAGTGATAACACTTTTAGTTTGGGCGGTATTATTGCTAGACGGTTAAATATGAACCATACTAAGGGCCCCATCTTTGGAGGCATTTATGCCACACGCCTAGCAGCACATTTTAACATACCTATTAGGCATGCTGAGAAGGAAGAAAAAGTGCTACCCTGTGTTTATCTAGATCATAAAAGTATGGTGGCACATGATTTTATTGTTAAAAATAGGGCAGGGGAGCTTAGATATCAATTGTTCTTCAATAAACATCATCCTGAGACTATTACCTTGCGTGCTCCTTCTTTGTTTAATTTGACTGTAGGCACGTACCTTGTTCCGTTGACGGCTATTCACGCCTACCGGAACCCTGCACCAGTCGAGGAGCCAGAACAGGAACCACAAGATGAGCCTTTGCGACAATCTGTTTATTCTTGGGATCCAAAGATGACTGTCAGCCAGTGGCAGTCAGAGTCTTCCTCTTCATCACAGTATGACCCCAACAACTATTATTATGGATATCCGCCAGGCCAGCCGTGGCCATAGACCAACTTAGGCCAAAAGCCTAAGCTTGGGGAGTACATATTTCTCATCGACATTACATTTATGTTCACACACACTCATTATTAGATGTCGGTGCTCATACTTTTTCACTGTAATATCCATGCTAGTTTATGTTCTTTTTCCTGCTTTCTTCTTGTGTGTTTGTTAAACATTAAGAAAAAACAAAAAAATTAGTAGTTTATTTTTCTGCTGCAGTAGTAATAATTAAAAAGAAAACCCAAAAATATTTCCCGTTCTTCTTCTGCTTGTTGGGAGCTTTCCCGTGTAAATAGTTTTATTTCTTTTATTTGGGGGTTAGTAGGACAAGACCATAATTAAATTGCTGAAGTGGCTCTTATATGCATTATTGTTGAATTAACCAAAGAGCCCATATCGCCTTGTCTTCTCCTGTTTATTGAATGCTCGCAGATTTCAGCTTAGTCCAATGCACGTGCACTCTTATTATTATTCACACCGTTCGGTCGTGCAAGTGAAAGGCAATTATAATAATATATGATGGACTGACTGAGATGAGAAAAGCTGGTATGAACTCGACCTCTTTTGTTTTTGTAAATATGATGAGCCCGTCGTTCTTGATTCAGCTTATAATGAATAAATATGTTTGCAATGATAATTAGAGATCATAGTTGCTTGTGCCATGCTTGATTAGCTATGAGTTATAATGGTTTACCTTGTATGCCAACATGCTATTGAGATGATTATGATGTGGTATGATGGGGTGGTATCCTCCTTTGAATGATTTAAGTCACTTGACTTGGCACATATTCACGCATGTAGTTGAAATAAAATCAACATAGCCTTCACGATATTTATGTTCATGGTGGATTATATCCTACTCATGCTTTCATCCAATGTTTATTAATTTTAATGCATGTACATGGATGTTGTCGCTCTCTAGTTGGTCACTTCCTAGTCTTTTGCTAGCCTTTACCTGTACTAAGCGGGAATACTGTGTAACATCCCGATTCTCGGAATGTTTAAGAAAAAGTTCTCCAAAAATTAGGGCGAGAAAATTTCATTTGTTTTATTTGTTAACGAAGCTTAAATTGGACTTTTTCTAATTTGGAGGACTTAATTTGAACTAATGCCAACCTAAATTAAAATTTGATTTTACCTCTTCTCTTTTAGTCGGGCGTTATTTTCTTTTCAGCGGCATATTAAAATGTGCACCTTCGATTTTCTTCGGTGTTTTTTTATATTCATTTGGCTTTGATTGAGCGTTATTCATTTTCGGGTTTCCCTAAAAGGGACCCCACTTATTTTCTATCTATCAAACTCCGAACAGAAATTCCAAGTCTCAATCCATATATCTCTATTCTGTGTGTAAATTATTTTGTTTTGTCCATCGCATAGGCTAATCCATCTCTTTCTTTTGTTATATTCTCTCTCTCTCTCTCTTTTCTAGGGTGCATCCACATTTTTCTTCCAAACCGAACTGGCCAAGCCCGTCTCTGTTTTTTTCTTCTCTCTTCCCAGTATTCCACTTGGGCCTAGCCGATCTGGTCCATTACCCCAAGGGACGCCTCTCCTCAGCTTCTCTGAACGTTCCCACTATCCTCTCATCCTCATCTTTTCTGTACGCTCCCACTATAGAAAGAAAGGAAACTTACATCATGAAGAAAGCCACCCACTAAATCCCTTTAATTGCTACCGTTTTCAAAGATAAATAAACTGCCCCATCTCCATCAAGCGAAACCTCCTCTCCTTCCTCTTCCCTTTGTACGTTCGTTCTCAACCTACAGAACATAAGAGAAAACCTACAGCCACCACACACACCCCTCCTCCAATTCCTTCAACTCTCAACCATTTCAAGTTCTCAAGATATGTAGAAGTGTGTTTTGATCTACTCTTCCAATCCCACCACTTGTCATGCCCTCTCCCTTCTCTTTCTCTACAGAAACTCTCTCTTCAAAGAATGGTGCTCCATGGACGCCGGTGCTCGTTACCGGTGACGTAGACCATCTCCATCAGCACCCTTGCGCCCCAAGATCCATCTCCACACCACGAATCCATTCAGATAAGAACGAACGTGTCCCGTAGACAACACGCGAAGAATTCAGCATGTTCGTCTACACTGTTCATCGAGTTCGTCGGATTGATTCGTCGCGCTTGGTGAGCTTCTATCCAATTCCTTTTGTGCACCTTTAAAATATCACTCAAGTTATCTCCTAGACATCATGGTTCCTCCTATTTTTAGCGGTGGTCGCGTTGATGCTATCTGTCGCATAAACCGTAGGTCATGGTCATATTTCCATCGCTTTTGTTCATCGTTTGATCTTGACCACAATAGAGGAAATGTTTTATATGGTTGTAGCAATCCCATAGTGGAGTTAGATTACTTGTTTAGTTAATCGAGTTTTATTATAGATTTTTGGTTGTTGATCGAACTATTTATTTATATGTTATTTTCTTGTGTTCTTGATACGGGTAGGAGTGTGTGCTAGCTATCTCATAATTTGTGTGTGTCATATGGTTTACTATATTTAGTTTACTCTTGTTTAAATTGCTAAAATAGTTGTACATCGTTTCGGCTCGATATTGTGTGGTAGTATGTATTTCCCTTTTGTGCATGCTTACTAATATTTATGAATTATAGTCATGTGTAGTATTTTGTGTTTTTAATATAGATTGATTTTGAGTTACTAAACATCATATAATTTTGTAGTCATGTGTTATGCGAGTGTACAAGTTTTTGTGAATGTTTACCACGCGTAGAAGTTGATTGGTGTATTTAATTATCATTGTCCGTACGTGCTTGGTGGGTGTTATTATTTTAATTAGATTTAGATCATTATTAGTGAAATATTTTATTTATTATATTAGTAGTATTTGGTGTTGTTTATTGTTCTATATTGAGAATGGGTACACATTTTTGGTGATATCTCCATGCGTAGAACATTGTAGAATTATTGTCTTTGCCTGATTTCTTTAATTGTGAAATACTTAATGTCTCGACTATTTAATTTTGTTTAGCATGGCGTTATCATAGATATGGTTTACATATTCATTTTCGTCCATGTCACATGTTGGTTTTAAATCATGCCTTGTCTAAGATAAATGTTTAAATATTTTTGCATGTGTGTTGTATAGTTGTGATGTCATGCCATGTTGTAGGATATGATGTTTATTTTAATTGTGTGTGGTATCTAGTCGTTTACACTAGTATTCATAAATTGGTATATTAACTTAGAACATTGCCATGCTTGTGGTGAATTGCTTGTCGTGGAATTATTATTTTTGTATGATATGAGAGTCACACATTATTGCATAGTGTTTCTCTTATTTTATAGATGTTTGGAATCCAATATAGATAAATGTTGCATTTCTTAAATTGGTGTTATGTTGATATTCTCAAATTTATGTTTTACTTTACCATTGGTTGTTAATTATCCTAGGTGTTTAATTACCTAGAATGATAGTTGTTCATACTTAGTTGATTGAGATGCCATGTTAGTACTTACTCAAAGTAGAATGCATATTTTTGATTATATGCCTACCATGTGATATACGGTTGCTAGTTTTTATCTTATATTCATGCTTTTGGTTATACCTTACTTGGTAGGTATACATGATAGTAGTTTGATGATATCGCGTAGTTCTGTATCCTATGTCGTTGCAAGTGTAAGTGGTACTAGATAGGTAATGCAAGTCATTTTTGTTATTCCTGCTATGATATCTCATTGCTTGATGTTGTTGATGCCATGGCATAGATGTTCACTTGCTTACATGTTAATTGCTTACTCGGTGTGCTTATTTGTCATAACTAGTATGTAAGATTATGTGATCTTGCCAGTCTTGATATTCATGTTAGTTGATATCAACTAAGTTATCTTATTGTTGTGAGTTGTATTCTATTGGTTTCATACTTTGGCATTCCGTGTGATGATCATTCATACTTAGCATTATACATTTGTATCTTGTGATTGCATTGTTGTATGCCTAGCATTTGATATATTTTGTTTACCTTTCTATTGCATTATGATATGCCTAGACATATTTCATGCAAGTAATCTTTCATGTCTTATGATGTTGCGTGTGTTATAGTTGCTTAGTTTAGTTCTTCCTTATAGATGTTTAACTTCATTACATCTTAGTATTATGAGTGTTTTAATACTTGTTGCTATGACTCATATACTTAGGACGAGTCATATGTCATGTGAATAAGTTGTGCTTTGGTCACACACTCGGTGTGTGCATCATGCTTTGTTATTGTAAGCATGTGGTGATAATATCATTGCTAGTGGTTATTGATATGAGTTATTCTTTATTATTAAGACCATGTAATAGTTTTGTATCTTCTCATGAGCACTTGTATGTTGAATGCGTGTGTTATTAGTAAATACATCTTTATGATCCTATACTCACATGCCGTGGGTGAGATGTGTAATCAGTTTGTACCATAGTTATTGGTTTATCTTTTGTTATGTAAATTCTTACCAATAGCAGTTATGATTGGGTTTTAGTACTTGCTTGTTGTTAACCATTATACATATTTGGATTCATCCAAATATTTATGTTTGGTCGATTATTACGCTTAATCATACCATGTCTAGGATAGTTGTTCATCCATTCGTTCCATGTGTTATATAGTTTCTTGTTAATTGTTTGACAAATGAAAATGGTTTGGTACAATGGAGTGATCATATTTTATCCAAATATTTATTTATGGTTAACTTTTAAGTTTATCATGTCATGTTGTGTTTGTGTAGTTAAATGCATAGGACAGTTCCTTTTCATGTGTTGATGCCATTGCTTTTGTTATATAGTTAGGTGTGATGTGTAGTGGGTACTACTAGTGGTTAGTATCATAGTTCATATTAAAACATTAGTACTGTTGACAAGCCTTGATTATCCATCATCAACTAAACCATGTCAATTCATCGAGTCCTCTACTTACCTTCCAGTCATGTTATCTCCTTTTGGAATCTCCATCTTGATCAGTATCTTGCTATCAATCCACTCTTAATTTGTTTTGGATGTTATTTGGATTTACTTTTGCTTTGGTATTTATTGTTTGTCTTTTGCTATCGTTAGGACGAGTAGGGAGTGACGACGATGTGGCACATGGACAGAAACAGGTTACCGAAGAAGGACTCAACAATGAAGGCATGCCTCCTTCTTTGATCATATTTATCCTATGTTTACAAAATTGCATTCTGTTTTATGGTTACTATATGCATGCTATTTTAATTCTTGTAGCTAGCATGTCGATTGGCACATTACCTTGATCCGCTTGTCGCCTATTCAATTGACACCTGAGTAGAATTATAGTATTCTAGTAGAGTAGAAATGCTCAGCCATGCTTATTACCCTATAGGTGCATTGTTGAATGACCTTTGAGTCATTGACACTTTAAACTTATCGTTGAGCTAGGCCGATTGGCCCTTGTTGATCTCCTCTACTCTCTTCTACTCTGGGTGAAACTTACCATCTGAATACTGGCGCGGGCGACAGCTGAATCAAGGATTGAAGGAGTGATTGGCTGCCCTTCACAGGTTGAAGGGGGCAATCAGTCGTCCGTGCCGCATGAGGCCTAATAAGTCTTGGATTTGAAGATTGTGATAATAGTACAACCACATGCTATATGGGCACTGGCTTGGTTAATTAGTTAGTTCACTCTTATTGTAGTCATCGCCGTACCGCAGATGGGATAGCTGCCTTGCGAGGAGTATCCTCGGCACAAAAGGGGGGTCCGGACTGTAAACTGCGGTTACTTCCGTGTTGAAACCTAGTGGTCTTGGCACAGTAAGTTTGGTCTAATGAAAGACCTTGTCACAATCTCCCTACCGGTATACCAAATGGTGTACTACGCTAGCGATGGCTAGTGGCAACAAGTAGGGATTGTGTCGTGTGGGTAAAGTGTACAACGTCTGTAGAGTGTAAAACTATTCGAATAGCCGTGTCCACGGTCAAGGATAGCACATGAATCTTTCTTGACGTACAGGACCTGTCTTACTTATTCCCTCTTTGCCCCTATGCTTGAAACCTATGAAGGACGTGAGTTGATCGAGGATCCTCACTTGATGAAAGTTGTTCTAGAAATAAAACATGTTTTCATCTAAAACTGCTTTTATCCAACTACTTTATTTGACAAACAAAATTAGCTTTATGCAAATGAGCCATACAGTCTTCCTTTGAAGCCACATGTAGCTATTAGATCCTTCCTCGAGGGAGGCATGTTGAGTACGTAATGTACTCATGGCAATAATTTTGTTGACAATAGAGTTGCATGAAGATGAAGGTGATGACTACGACTACTATGGCGATCCGTAGGAGTGAGGTCACGTGGACTACATCAACTGCCTGTGGCTGAGATGGAGTCGCTACGCATTGTACTTTCCGCTGTTTTCTGAATGTAATAAGTGTCATGAGACATTTATCTAGGCATGCCTTGTGGCAAGATATATTTAAAATTGTAATACCTTTTATGTATTGTGCAATGATATCATTTCACTGTGTTGTCAACAATGATCCTGGGGTTGACAAATATACACAGGAGGGTCTGGAAGTTAATTCCAGGTTCTCACAGAAGTGGTATCAGAGCCGATGTCGACCTAGTCGCGTGGCCTTAGTTAGAAATGGAAAGCCTTAGGGACTATTGTCATAAGAAAAACTATTTTGAAAAGGAGCATTCTCGTACTCTTCTCCTTCACTATTGCTATTGTCATCTCATCTTATTCAACTGAAATTTAAACTCTACCTCTCTACCATCTTCTTTGTAGTATGTGAAACCCTTTTCCCTGCCCTTGGTGTTGAAAAGTCAAAAGCTTCACGCAATGTGCCAAGAATTTCAAGATAACTTCAACCCCTGGAGCTTTGTGTAGCAACATTTTTCCAAGAGAAGACACTTAGAGACCTCAAGAAAACAACAACCATCGATCATGATCCAATCATCAACATCGAAGATTAGCCCCAAGATTTATTGTGACCAGCCATATAGGATTAGGTTGGTTAACACCCTTGTAGTGATAGAACTAGTAGCTTGGAGACGCAAAACCTTTCTTGTGTGAGTATTGTCTGCATATTTTTGGTGTTTTCCTATGCAGTCATACTAAAACCTTATTTGCCAAAATGAGTTGCTTTTGAGTTTTATTTTGATAGATTCATGATTATCTAGGTGTTTTCTTTTGTCTATCTTCTGGGGTATCTCCGCCTTGTGTAGGATTCTATTAATCATCTTTATGCTTTTCTCTCTTCTCTATAAACCCTGGAAGACACTTTGAGAGCAAGGAAGCCACAAAAACCGTTTGGAGGTCTATTATCAAAGTGAACCTTATGGAAAACCTCTTTTAAGGGGGGTAGTAGACAATGATTGTGTCAAGATTGAAGATTTGAAGACCTTCATTTGCCAGGAAAACGAAGATTGAAGACCTTCACTACACCTACCATAAAGTTCAAACTTGAAGGATCAATTAGTCCAGCGGGACCAAAGCTTCACCAACAGAAGAAGGACAAGACTGAAGAATGTTCAACCAGTTACAGAAGCTATCAGATTACCATCGCCAAGACCGAAGGACCGCTTACAAGCCTTGAGCAAGCTAGAGATAGTATGGATAATTGAAGTATCTCTAATTAAGACCCCGAGGTTGCTTTCCATCAAGACCAGAATCAACAGTGATTCCAAGTTTCTGAGAAGAACTATGTCGAGGGATAAGCTAACCCAAACCTATTCTCATTAGTCAGCCTGAATCTCGGGGACGAGATTCCTTTTAAGGGGGGTAGACTTGTAACATCCCGATTCTCAAAATGTTTAAGAAAAAGTTTTCCAAAAATTAGGGCGAGAAAATTTCATTTGTTTTATTTGTTAACGAAGCTTAAATTGGACTTTTCTAATTTGGAGGATTTAATTTGAACTAATGCCAACCTAAATTAAAATTTGATTTTACGTCTTCTCTTTTAGTCGGGCTTTATTTTCTTTTCAGCGGCATATTAAAATGTGCGCCTTCGATTTTCTTTGGTGTTTTTTTATATTCATTTGGCTTTGATTGAGCGTTATTCATTTTTGGGTTTCCCTAAAAGGGACTCCACTTATTTTCTATCTATCAAACTCCGAACAGAAATTCCAAGTCTCAATCCATATATCTTTATTCTGTGTGTATCTTATTTTCTTTTGTCCATCGCATAGGCTAAATCCATCTCTTTCTTTTGTTATATTCTCTCTCTCTCTCTCTCTCTCTCTCTCTCTCTCTCTCTTTTCTAGGGTGCATCCACATTTTTCTTCCAAACCGAACTGGCCAAGCCCGTCTCTGTTTTTTTCTTCTCTCTTCCCAGTATTCCACTTGGGCCTGGCCGATCTGGTCCATTACCCCAAGGGACCCTCTCCTCAGCTTCTCTGAACGTTCCCACTATCCTCTCATCCTCATCTTTTCTGTACGCTCCCACTACAGAAAGAAAGGAAACTTACATCATGAAGAAAGCCACCCACTAAATCCCTTTAATTGCTACTGTTTTCAAAGATAAATAAACTACCCCATCTCCATCGAGCGAAACCTCCTCTTCTTCCTCTTCCCTTTGTACGTTCGTTCTCGACCTACAGAACATAAGAGAAAACCTACAGCCACCACACACACCCCTCCTCCAATTCCTTCAACTCTCAACTGTTTCAAGTTCTCAAGATATGTAGAAGTGTGTCTTGATCTACTCTTGCAATCCCACCACTTGTCCTGCCCTCTCGCTTCTCTTTCTCTACAGAAACTCGCTCTCCAAAGAATGGTGCTCCATGGACGCCTGTGCTCATTCCCGGTGACGTAGACCATCTCCATCAGCACCCTTGCGCCCCAAGGTCCATCTCCACACCACGAATCCATTCAGAGAAGAACGAACGCGTCCCGTAGACAACACGCGAAGAATTCAGCATGTTCGTCTACACTGTTCATCGAGTTCGTCGGATTGATTCGTCGCGCTCGGTGAGCTTCTATTCAATTCCTTTTGTGCACCTTTAAAATATCACCCAAGTTATCTCCTAGACATCATGGTTCCTCCTATTTTTAGTGGTGGTCGCGTTGATGCTATCCGTCGCATAAACCGTAGGTCATGGTCATATTTCCATCGCTTTTGTTCATCGTTTGATCTTGACCACAATAGAGGAAATGTTTTATATGGTTGTAGCAATCCCATAGTGGAGTTAGATTACTTGTTTGGTTAATCGAGTTTTATTATAGATGTTTGGTTGTTGATCGAACTGTTTATTTATATGTTATTTTCTTGTGTTCTTGATACGGGTAGGAGTGTGTGCTAGCTATCTTATAAGTTGCATGTGTCATATGGTTTACTATATTTAGTTTACTCTTGTTTAAATTGCTAAAATAGTTGTACATCGTTTCAGCATGATATTCTGTGGTAGTATGTATTTCCCTTTTATGCATGCGTACTAATATTTATGAATTGTAGTCATGTGTAGTATTTTTTTAATGTAGATTGATTTTGAGTTACTAAACATCATATAATTTTGTAGTCATGTGTTATGCGAGTGTACAAGTTTTTGTGAATGTTTACCACGCGTAGAAGTTGATTGGTGTATTTAATTATCATTGTCCGTATGTGCTTGGTGGTGTTATTATATTAATTAGATTTAGATCATTATTAGTGAAATATTTTATTTATTATATTAGTAGTATTTGGTGTTGTTTATTGTTCTATATTGAGAATGGGTACACATTTTTGGTGATATCTCCATGCGTAGAACATTGTAGAATTATTGTCTTTGCCTGATTTCTTTAATTGTGAAATACTTAATGTCTCGACTATTTAATTTTGTTTAGCATGGCGTTATTATAGATATGGTTTATATATTCATTTTCATCCATGTCACATGTTGGTTTTAAATCATGCCTTGTCTAAGATAAATGTTTAAATATTTTTGCATGTGTGTTGTATAGTTGTGATGTCATGCCATGTTATAGGATATGATGTTTATTTTAATTGTGTGTGGTATCTAGTCATTTACACTAGTAGTCATAAATTGGTATATTAACTTAGAACATTGCCATGCTTGTGATGAATTGCTTGTCGTGGAATTATTATTTTTGTATGATATGAGAGTCACACATTATTGCATAGTGTTCCTCTTGTTTTATAGATGTTTGGAATCCAATATAGATAAATGTTGCATTTCTTAAATTGGTGTTATGTTGATATTGTCAAATTTATGTTTTACTTTACCATTGGTTGTTAATTATCCTAGGTGTTTAATTACCTAGAATGATAGTTGTTCATACTTAGTTGATTGAGATGCCATGTTAGTACTTACTCAAAGTAGAATGCATATTTTTGATTATATGCCTACCATGTGATATACGGTTGCTAGTTTTTATCTTATATTCATGCTTTTGGTTATACCTTACTTGGTAGGTATACATGATAGTAGTTTGATGATATCGCGTAGTTCTGTATCCTATGTCGTTGCAAGTGTAAGTGGTACTAGATAGGTAATGCAAGTCATCTTTGTTATTCCTGCTATGATATCTCATTGCTTGATGTTGTTGATGCCATGGCATAGATGTTCACTTGCTTACATGTTAATTGCTTACTCGGTGTGCTTATTTGTCATAACTAGTATGTAAGATTATGTGATCTTGCCATTCTTGATATTCATGTTAGTTGATATCAACTAAGTTATCTTATTGTTGTGAGTTGTACTCTATTGGTTTCATACTTTGGCATTCCGTGTGATGATCATTCATACTTAGCATTATACATTTGTATCTTGTTATTGCATTGTTGTATGCCTAGCATTTGATATATTTTGTTTACCTTTCTATTGCATTATGATATGCCTAGACATATTTCATGCAAGTAATCTTTCATGTCTTATGATGTTGGGTGTGTTATAGTTGCTTAGTTTAGTTCTTCCTTATAGATGTTTAACTTCATTACATCTTAGTATTATGAGTGTTTTAATACTTGTTGCTATGACTCATATACTTAGGACGAGTCATATGTCATGTGAGTAAGTTGTGCTTTGGTCACACACTCAGTGTGTGCATCATGCTTTGTTATTGTAAGCATGTGGTGATAATATCATTGCTAGTGGTTATTGATATTAGTTATTCTTTATTATTAAGACCATGTAATAGTTTTGTATCTTCTCATGAGCACTTGTATGTTGAATGCTTGTGTTATTAGTAAATACATCTTTATGATCCTATACTCACATGCCGTGGGTGAGATGTGTAATCAGTTGTACCATAGTTATTGGTTTATCTTTTGTTATATAAACGCTTACCAATAGCAGTTATGATTGGGGTGTAGTACTTGCTTGTTGTTAACCATTATACATATTTGGATTCATCCAAATATTTATGTGTGGTCGATTATTACGCTTAATCATACCATGTCTAGGATAGTTGTTCATCCATCCGTTCCATGTGTTATATAGTTTCTCGTTAATTGTTTGACAAATGAAAATGGTTTGGTACAATGGAGTGATCATATTTTATCTAAATATTTATTTATGGTTAACTTTTAAGTTTATCATGTCATGTTGTGTTTGTGTAGTTAAATGCATAGGACAGTTCCTTTTCATGTGTTGATGCCATTGCTTTTGTTATATAGTTAGGTGTGATGTGTAGTGGGTACTACTAGTGGTTAGTATCATAGTTCGTATTAAAACATTAGTATTGTTGGCAAGCCTTGATTATCCATCATCAACTAAACCATGTCAATTCATCGAGTCCTCTACTTACCTTCCAGTCGTGTTATCTCCTTTTGGAATCTCCATCTTGATCAGTATCTTGCTATCCATCCACTCTTAATTTGTTTTGGATGTTATTTGGATTTACTTTTGCTTTGGTATTTATTGTTTGTCTTTTGCTATCGTTACGACGAGTAGGGAGTGACGACGATGTTGCACATGGACAGAAATAGGTTACCGAAGAAGGACTCGACAACGAAGGCACGCCTCCTTCTTTGATCATATTTATCCTATGTTTACAAAATTGCATTCTGTTTTATGGTTACTATATGCATGCTATTTTAATTCTTGTAGCTAGGATGTCGATTGGCACATTACCTTGATCTGCTTGTCGCCTATTCAATTGACACCTGAGTAGAATTATAGTATTCTGGTAGAGTAGAAATGCTTAGACATGCTTATTACCCTATAGGTGCATTGTTGAATGACCTTTGAGTCATTGACACTTGAAACTTATCGCTGAGCTAGGCCGATTGGCCCTTGTTGATCTCCTCTACTCTCTTCTACTCTGGGTGAAACTTACCATCTGAATACTGGCGCGGGTGACAGCTGAATCAAGTATTGAAGGAGCGATTGGCTGCCCTTCACAGGTTGAAGGGGGAAATCAGTCGTCCGCGCGGCATGAGGCCTAATAAGTCTTGGATTTTAAGATTGTGATAACAGCACAGCCACATGCTATATGGGCACTGGCTTGGTTAATTAGTTAGTTCACTCTTATTGTAGTCATCGCTGTACCACAGATGGGATAGCTACCTTGCGAGGAGTATCCTCGGCACAAAAGGGGGGCCTGGACTGTGAACTGTAGTTACTTCCATGTTGAAACCTAGTGGGCTTGGCACAGTAAGTTTGGTCTAATGAAAGACCTCGTCACAATCTCCCTGGCGGTATACCAAATGGTGTACTACGCTAGCGACGGCTAGTGGCAACAAGTCGATATTGTGTCGTGTGGGTAAAGTGTACAACCTCTGCAGAGTGTAAAACTATTCGAATAGCCGTGTCCACGGTCAAGGACAGCACATGAATCTTTCTTGACGTACATGACCTGTCTTGCTTATTCCCTCTTTGCCCCTATGCTTGAAACCTAAGAAGGACATGAGTTGATCGAGGATCCTCACTTGATGAAAGTTGTTCTGGAAATAAAACATGTTTTCATCTAAAACTACTTTTATCCAACTACTTTATTTGACATACAAAATTAGGTTTATACAAATGAGCCATATAGCCTTCCTTTGAAGCCACATGTAGCTATTAGGTCCTTCCCCGAGGGAGGCATGTTGAGTACATAATGTACTCATGGCAATAATTTGGTTGACAACAGAGTTGCATGAAGATGAAGGTGATGACTATGACTACTATGGTGATCCGTAGGAGTGAGGTCACGTGGACTACGTTGACTGTCTGTGGCTGAGATGGAGTCGCTACGCATTGTAATTTCCGCTGTTTTTCTGAATGTAATAAGTGTCATGAGACATTTATCTAGGTATGCCTTGTGGCAAGATATATTTAAAATTGTAATACCTTTTATGTATTGTGCAATGATATCATTTCACTGTGTTGTCAACAATGATCCTGGGGTTGACAAATATACATAGGAGGGTCTGGAAGTTAATTCCATGTTCTCACATACTGCTTGTGCATCCAAACCCTTAAACCCCAAAGTTATTCCAGATGAGTCCACCATACCTTCCTATATGCGGTATCTACCTGCCGTTCCAAGTAAATTTGTATGTGCCAAACTCTAAACCTTCAAATAAATATTCTGTTTTGAATGCTCGAATAGCTCATGTATCAACAAAGGTTGTCCTTATCTTCCGTGTTAGGCGGGTTATTCTCAAGAGGAGTGGACTCCGCTCCTCACTCACGAGAAAATGGATGGTCACCGGGATGCCCAGTCCCATGCTTTATGCAAACTAAATCAAAATTAATTACAAACAAAACTCCCCCTGGGACCTGATGTATGTTGGAGGCACTCGTTGTTTTGAGCAAGCCATGCATTGATGCTTGTTGGTGGAGGGGGAGTATAAACTTTACCATTCTGTTTGGGAACCACCTATAATGTGTTTAGCATGGAAGATATCGCCATCTCTTAGTTGTTACATTGACAATGAAAGTATACCGCTCAAAATACAATTTATCTCTATTTCAAAACCGAGCTCTGGCACCTCTAGAAATCCCTGCTTCCCTCTGCGAAGGGCCTATCCATTTACTTTTATGCTGAGTCATCACCCTCTTATTAAAAAGCACTAGCTGGAGAGCACAGCCGTCATTTGCATTCATCGATGTTAATTTATTGTAACGCCCTTGATGCGGCTATATCTCCCACGTGTTGAAGCATGACTTAGAGGCATAACCGCATTGAAAGCAATGTCGCAAGTGAGGTAATCTTCACACAACCCATGTAATACATAAGGGAAAGAGATACATAGTTGGCTTACAATCGCCACTTCACACAATTACATGAATAAAACATTACATCACCCAGATACAATCAAGGTCCGGCTACGGAACCAAAATAAAAGAAGACTACCCCAAAAGCTACACAGATCCCCGATCGACCCCAACTGGGCTCCACTACTGATCAACTAGAACGAAACAACACAAAGGACAAGATCTTCATCGAGCTCCTCCTTGAGCTTGGTTGCGTCATCTGCATGGTTCAACGGCACCTGCAAGCTGGTTTTGGAACTATCTGTGAGTCAAGGGGACTCAGCAATCTCACACCCTCGCGATCAAGACTATTTAAGCTTATAGGTAAGGTAAAAGGTAAGAGGTGGAGCTGCAGCAAGCGACTAGCATATATGGTGGCTAACATACGCAAATGAGAGCGAGAAGAGAAGGAAAAAGCACGGTCGAACAACTATGATCAAGAAGTGATCCTAGAACAACCTACGTCAAGCATAACTCCAACACCGTGTTCACTTACCGGACTCCGCCGAGAAGAGACCATCACGGTTACACACGCGGTTGGTGCATTTTAATTAAGATCAACTTCAGGTTTTATACAACCGGACATTAACAAATTCCCATCTGCCCATAACCGTGGGCACGGCTTTCGAAAGTTCAAATCCCTGCAGTGGTGTCCCAACTTAGCCCATCACAAGCTCTCACGGTCAACGAAGGATATTCCTTCTAGCGGGAAGACCCGATCAGACTCGGAATCCCGGTTACAAGACATTTCAACAATGGTAAAACAAGACCAGCAAAGCCACCCGAATGTGCCAACAAATACCGATAGGAGCTGCACATATCTCTTTCTCAGGACACACCGGATTGTCCAAGGTTCCGGTAGGCCAGCCCAGAGTTGCCCCTGGTGGCCACCGGCACCTGACAGGTTGGACCAACACTCAGAGGAGCACTGGACCGGGGGTTTAATAAAGATGACCCTTGGGCAGGCCTACCCAAGGGAAAGAAAAGGCTAGGTGGCGAATGGTAAAACCAATGTTGGGCCTTGCTGCAAGAGTTTTATTCAAGGCGAACTGTCAAGGGGTTCCCATTATAACCCAACCACGTGAGGAACGCAAAATCCGGGAACATAACATCGATATGACGGAAACTAGAGCGGCAAGAGTGGAACAAAACACCAAGCATAAGGCCGAGCCTTCCACCCTTTACCAAGTATATAGATGCATTAATTAAATAAGAGATATTGTGATATCCCAACAAAATATCCATGTTCCAACATGAAACAAGCTTCAATCTTCACCTGCAACTAACAACGCTATAAGAGGGGCTGACCAAAGCGGTAACATAGCCAAACAACGCTATGCTAGGACAAGGTGGGTTAGAGGCTTGGCTTAACAATATGGGAGGCAAGATAAGCAAGTGGTAGGTATCGCAGCATAGGCATAGCAAAAGAGCGAGCAACTAGCAAGCAAAGATAGAAGTGATTTCGAGGGTATGGTCATCTTGCCGGAAATCCCGCAAGGAAGA
Organism: Triticum aestivum; assembly: GCF_018294505.1. NCBI lineage: Eukaryota > Viridiplantae > Streptophyta > Magnoliopsida > Poales > Poaceae > Triticum > Triticum aestivum. The sequence continues at coordinate 163,822,341 of NC_057797.1, read as the reverse complement.
AGAACGAGTCCATGAAGAAGACAAACAGACATAGTCAAACGGGTCCTTACAAACGCGGCGTTATCGGAACCAACCCGAAGAAGCAACACCATAAAGAAGCACACAACATAGTAAACAACCAACACATGAACATGGTATGATATGCGGGATGCGGTATGTGATGCATATGCAAGATTTGGAAAGAAATGATTGAACCTTGCCTCAACTTGGAAATCTAAGAGTGCCACTGGAAAGGTGAGGTGATTTCGGTTGAAATCGATATAAAGATCACCGGAATCGGATACACGGTTTGGAAATGGCAAGCAAAACAAATATGGCGCCGGTCTGCGATAAACAACAAGTAGCCATCTAAATGCATCAAGATAAATATGCTACAAAACTCAAACATGACAACAAAATACATGGCAGGGATCCACTCATGAATCTTGACAAAAGATGAGCACTGAGTTATGGCTAATTCATCCAATAACAGGTTCAAACAAGCATGGCAAAAGTGCAAATGATAACAGGTTTCAGACTTAGTGAAATTAACACAAGTCTGAAATTTATCATCAGGAAGCACACTTTAGAGCATGAAAACTACAAGCTACAGGAACTTAACATGAGAGAGCAAGGCATGGCATGAAGCTACTCAAAGCACTTAACAAAATTCCCTTAGTGACCTTTAGCCAAAAGGGATAAGAAAATACAATTGCAAGCATGTGAACATGGCAAAAACATAAACAGATTCAGACTTAGTGAAAAAATGGAGCACGCGAAACAGTTAACGAGTAGGCATGTTTACGAGCTCGATGCACTCACTACAAAGCATGACATAACAAACTAAGCATACACCCATCAAGAATACATGGCATAGAAGCTAGACATGGCAAGAACAACAACATAGCATGCATGGATCAATATCAACATCCTCGGCAAAATCGCTAAACATGTCAACAATCTGCCAGGATCATTTTATAGCAAAAGTAGAGCTCAATTTACTAAATCTATTGTGCTCCATAAATGCAAACAAAGACATGGATCGATAGAGCACACCAATTTCAACAAATCATCCTTACTGATCATCCTCAAAAGAGGCACGGATCACTAGGAAACAACATGAACATATGGCATAACAACAATAACAGGACAAGGACTTAGTGAAATTCTAAGTCCCTGAAATCAGCATTACCTATTACGCTACTTTGCAAGCTTGTGCTAGTCACCACAAATATCACAAAAATACATGGCAAGCACCCCTGTAAAGATGGCATGGCATATAACAAAACACCTGTAGAGTTCAACATCATAGCATGCACACATTAATCATGGCAAAAATGAAAAAATGCCATTTGCTGAAACAGATCTGACAAATTCATCACATAGCCCTCTTCCAACAGCATTTCGGGCATCAAGATGAGCTCAAATAAAAATGATGCAATGAGATGAAATGGTGTACTCGTCGGGATGAACATTTTGATATGCTACACGCACGAATCAGAGCAACGGGTGATGAGTTATGACGCGATGAAAAGAGGCATATGAATCAGGAAATCTCAGGACTTGGTCGATTTGAAAAAAAAACAGGTGGGCGCTGGATAACTAAAGCATGCTCAGGGCGGGGTATAGAGGGCGCTCACCACGGGCCAAGTCCAGCAGAGGAGGAAGTCGATCGGGCCGCCTGGACCGTGCAGGGCCCATGAACGGAGGGGCGGCCCACTCATGGGTCGTCGTTCTCCTCCCGCAGGGAGACATCGCCGGCGCTCCGGGAGTGGAAGGCGGCGGCGCCGGTCGCCGGAAGGAGGCCGGGACGGCGGAAATGGACAGATCCGGTGAGGGAGGATCCAGATCCGGTGGAGACACCGCCCAAGAGGTGAGCGGCGATGATGAGAGGAACTTCGGCGTTGGGCGGCCATGGCCGATCCTGCAGGGCGAGGGAGAGAGAAGAGAGGAAGGACGGAGGGAAAAGGAGATGCGACGTCGGCGGGGACCTGGAGCCGCGGCGGCGTTCGACGGTGGCGTCGCGAGGCGGCGGCGTAGGGCGGTCCGAGGCGCGAGGTGCTCGGCGGAGGAGCGGCAGGGTCGACGCGGCGGAAGGGCTCCGGAGAAAGCTCACCGGAGACGGTGGCCGGCGATGAGGCATGCGGTGGCGCGGTGGAGACGGAGAGGAGAGTCGGGTGGCGCGGGATCCGGGCCGCAGCGGGCGAGTGGCAGCGGCGCGCGGGCCTGCGCGGGCCCGCGATGGGCTCCACGGGCTGCGGCGTAGTGGGGCAGCGCACGGGCTGATGTGGTGCGCTGTGAGTGGCCCGGGGCGGCGGCGTGAGCTGATGTGGCGGCCGCTGATTGGCCGGGCGACGTGGAGGGCGCGGTGGACATGTCCGTCGCGGCGAGGATGTGTCCGGATGCGCGGTGGAGAAGGTAGACTAGGGTTAGACCGCGAATTTCGGAGGGAGACACAAATATATAGGTAGAGGGAGCTAGGAGAGTCCAAATGAGGTGCGGTTTTCGGCCACGCGATCGTGATCGAACGACCGATATGATGGAGTGGTATTAGGTGGGATTGGGACCACTTTGGAGGGGTGTTGGGCTGCAATACACACGAGGCCTTTTCGGTCCCTCGGTTAACCGTTGGAGTACCAAACGAAGTCCAAATGGCACGAAACTTGAAAGGTGGTCTACCGGTAGTAAACCAAGGCCGCATGACAAGTCTCGGTCCAATCCGAAAACGTTTAACGCCCGCACATGAAAAGAGGTACAAACGGACGCCGGGTGACATAGGAGCGCCGGATTGCAAAACGGACAACGGGAAAAATGCTCATGTATGAAAATGAAATGCACATGATGACATGATATGAGATGCATGACACGCAAGCAAAGACAAGGCAACAACAGCGAATAACTGAAGGACACCTGGCACATCGGTCTCGGGGGATTACAACACTCCACCACTACGAGAGGATCTCGTCCCGAGATCTAGAATGGCACCAGAGGAAAAACGGAGGAGATAAAGAAGAGGTAAAACTAAGTTGCTCCTTTGACAAATGAGTGAAACCAACGAATCTTGAAAAGGTTAAGCCATTTCGAGAAAAGAATACAATGGAGCTGAACAAAGCTGAAAACACTCCGTTAGAAAAGAGGAACAAGGGAGAACAACTTCGGGCAGCACTATGATTGAGAAGTTATGCAGGACTTGATACGAAGAAAAGAACTTGAGCAAAAGGCACAACTCACTAGTTAAATGGATAAGCAAGAAAAGAACAAGGTCCTGACAAGAACAAGAAGAAGGGTTGAAGATAGCAACATCACAATGCCTCCGAAACAAAAGTAAGAATGGAATGGAGTGAACGAAGGGAAACACGATCTTGAGAGAGCACGCTTACAACAAATGCTAGAACGGAATTGTTGGATTATCAACAATGAAAAGGATTAGCTTGATATGGACTTATAGAGGACATCTCAAAATTATGAGGTGACAACTAGCCACTTACGGGAAAAGAATTGGATTGATATCAACAAGGAGACAAGAAAGCTATTTCACCGGGAGGATAAAACAAGAACTTGGGTCACTTATGAGCACCATAGATAGCAACAATCCTTAGGGAAGGCTTTAGGTGAAACATGACACAAGATAGCTCCAACTAGTTGGTTGGTGGATTTGAAATACCTCATTCTTAATAACATGTGAATCATGAAACATGAACTCAAATTATCAAGAATGGCATAATACCACCTCCAATGATAAGGTAGAAAGAATTGCACTCCGGATGCAAGATGAAGAATGCTTGAGCTCCTTAGAAAAGAATCTCGATGAACACTTCGAGAAGGAATATAAATCCTTGATGAACCATCATGTAGAACCTTCATGAAGAACTCCGGTAAACAAAAGAGTTACGAAAATAAAGAGAAGTTGGAAACACAAGGTGAAACCTTGTAATGATTTAGATGGATCTCCGTGATAATTAGAGCTTGGAACTCTGGGAAAAAATGAGCACTTGAAACCAACAATTTAATCATCGTGAACAACTCTGGAAGAAAAGATTAACATATGGATGAAAACAAGAATAAGAATTACATTATGCTTAATCTTCACCAATTAAATTGATGACAATCAACGGATTTGGCATACTACTTATTCTCGTAGAAAAGATTAAGAGAGATATAACATAAACTTGAGAATGTCTTCCACGAACCACCGGTAGGATTGAATGAACGAATGAATTGATATGATAAACAAAGGAAGAGAATCCTGAATGAACCACCGTAAGAATTAAAATGGCCAAAGAAAATATAAAGGAACACCATGAAGAATTATGAAATGAACGAAGATACTTGAGAGAATTTAGATACAAGAGGACGAATAGTTCATGAACTAATTAGAGAATACTTGATTGATGCACCGGTAAGATTTGGAGAACATTAGCTGAAATCTGAAAATGAATAATTCTGAGATGATGGCCTTCAGAGAATCAAACTGGCAAAGGTTCCTAAAATGATTCGGATGGGTGAAAAGAATTCTCACAATCGAAACAATTATGAGAGGAAGGCAACAAGCTAGAATGACGAATCTTTGAGAGAACGGATAAGATATGGACGAAAAACTCTTCTTCGGTCTTCAAAATCTGAGAATGACAACGAGAAACACCACCAAGAATTGTTGAGGCACTCCGGAATGAAAAATAGAAAGGTTGATCCAACGATGAAAAGAATTTGAAAGATTTTGGAGAAGAACATTTGACTGATGACAGTTCATTCTTACGTCAAACTTTGGAGAGAATTTGAGAAGCTCCGGTAAAATAAGAAGAGTCAGGTAAGTTCCTGGAAAAGACCTGTGGGTTAGGGCCCACTCAAAAGAAACACCGTTGGAATGATTTCTTGAAAAGAGAGATTCCACCAGTTGAATTAAATGGCTTGAATGAGGTGACATCCTCGAAAGATCTTGAACGAATGCAGAGTGGAAACATGAATCTTCGATATATCTTTAGCTCTCCGGAACAATAGAATAGCGAGAAATGAATGAATGTGAGGAGCACCGGCATGAGAAGGTATTTGAAACGAGGAAAAAGGATATGATCAACACCAAAGCTTGATTTGAATCCACCGGAGAAGAAAACGAGTGAAAAGTGACGAACTTGAAACTCCGTTAGAATCTTCATGAGAAACACCGGGTAAAAACATGAAGGAAAAAGAATGGAGAGACTTCCATCAATAAAATGGATAGTGATTAAGATATCTGAATCCTTCAAGGCAAACAAGGGTGGGAGGGTGGGAAAAACAAAGACAACTTGGAACGGATGAAACAAACGCTGTTGAGAAGAACTAGTAATAGATCTTGCTGATATTGAAATGATCGGATCCACTAGAAGAGAAGCAACCCGGTTGAAAAGGATTGACATGACAGTCTCGATTATCATAAAGGTTTGGTATTCACATAAGAGTATGAGAACACCATTTGGGGAAGGCATGGAATCAACATTTGACATTGAAGCAACTCGAATACCACAACTCAAAAAAAAACAAAGGATTGGCTTGCAAAATAAGCCGGAACAAACATATGATAGAGATTTAGTCCGAAGTTTTCGTGGTGGAGCCTACACGGGCTCGATTGTACAGCACCATCATGTACAAGGCAGTGCACAAGACATACGAAGCGTCCCCAAGTCGGCATAGCCAAGGACTCTTTAAGACGCAACAATACCACTGTAAAACCAACCGTGAATAGGCGGACCACTAGACGTTGAACCCCAATTTCATATCATACATCTGTCGGAAAGATATCCTAAGAGCTACTTGAATTCCCACTTATAAACTCCCGAAATTTTCCGGTTATGCAATCAGGTGTTGGGGATACAGGGGAAGCATAATATCTCACCGAAAACTAGAAAATCCTACATCCAGCCGTATCCATCCTTCAACACATAACCAAGAAACCTTCGGAAATCGTCTACCTCAACCTTCGAAAAGCATCTGTTATACGAGTTATGGCAATACTCCCGAACTCCCGCCCCAGTACTGGGTGGCGTCGAGGTTATCTCACCAACAACTTCATAAAAGATATTTTCGATGTCGGCAAAACTAAACTCAGGTATTCCAGAACTGCAACGATAAAATTGTGACGACAACACCTCCGAGCTCAACTCCCCGGGACACTGCCACAACCCCTAAATGTCAGGAGGCACCAAGAACAATGTTCTCGTCACAAAACCATCGGAACGATTCCAAGATACACGCGTGATCCTAAAAAAATTAGTGAAATTTGAGAAGAGAAGAGTTAAAACTCTACGTCAGGATGCCTTACCAGGGCGATGAAGGGACTGAGGAGTAAAAAGAACTCCTAACCCTCCGATATATATAATTCCTAAATGACTCAAAACATATTTAGACTCAATAACGCCAGTGATTCAATCAAGCAGGGGGGCTCCTAAGGTCGGGAAGGCTCTAATACCAACTTGTAATGCCCTCGATGCGGCTATATCTCCCACGTGTCGAAGCACGACTTAGAGGCATAACCGCATTGAAAGCAATGTCGCAAGTGAGGTAATCTTCTCACAACCCATGTAATACATAAGGGAAAGATATACATAGTTGGCTTACAATCGCCACTTCACACAATTACATGAATAAAACATTACATCACCCAGATACAATCAAGGTCCGGCTACGGAACCAAAATAAAAGAAGACTACCCCAAAAGCTACACAGATCCCCGATCGACCCCAACTGGGCTCCACTACTGATCAACTAGAACGAAACAACACAAAGGACAAGATCTTCATCGAGCTCCTCCTTGAGCTTGGTTGCATCATCTGCATGGTTCAACGGCACCTGCAAGCTGGTTTTGGAAGTATCTGTGAGTCACGGGGACTCAGCAATCTCACACCCTCGCGATCAAGACTATTTAAGCTTATAGGTAAGGTAAAAGGTAAGAGGTGGAGCTGCAGCAAGCGACTAGCATATATGGTGGCTAACATACGCAAATGAGAGCGAGAAGAGAAGGCAAAAGCACGGTCGAACAACTATGATCAAGAAGTGATCCTAGAACAACCTACGTCAAGCATAACTCCAACACCGTGTTCACTTCCCGGACTCCGCCGAGAAGAGACCATCACGGTTACACACGCGATTGGTGCATTTTAATTAAGATCAACTTCAGGTTTTCAACAACCGAACATTAACAAATTCCCACCTGCCCATAACCTCGGGCACGGCTTTCGAAAGTTCAAATCCCTGCAGGGGTGTCCCAACTTAGCCCATCACAAGCTCTCACGGCCAACGAAGGATATTCCTTCTAGCGGGAAGACCCGATCAGACTCGGAATCCCGGTTACAAGACATTTTGACAATGGTAAAACAAGACCAGCAAAGCCACCCGAATGTGTCGACAAATACCGATAGGAGCTGCACATATCTCTTTCTCAGGGCACTCCGGATTGTCCAAGGTTCTGGTAGGCCAGCCCAGAGTTGCCCCTGGTGGCCACCGGCAGCTGACAGGTTGGACCAACACTCAGAGGAGCACTGGCCCGGGGGTTTAATAAAGATGACCCCTGGGCAGGCCTACCCAAGGGAAAGAAAAGGCTAGGTGGCGAATGGTAAAACCAATGTTGGGCCTTGCTGGAAGAGTTTTATTCAAGGCGAACTGTCAAGGGGTTCCCATTATAACCCAACCGCGTAAGGAACGCAAAATCCGGGAACATAACACCGATATGATGGAAACTAGGGCGGCAAGAGTGGAACAAAACACCAGGCATAAGGCCGAGCCTTCCACTCTTTACCAAGTATATAGATGCAATAATTAAATAAGAGATATTGTGATATCCCAACAAAATATCCATGTTCCAACATGGAACAAGCTCCAATCTTCACCTGCAACTAACAACGCTATAAGAGGGGCTGAGCAAAGCGGTAACATAGCCAAACAACACTATGCTAGGACAAGGTGGGTTAGAGGCTTGGCTTAACAATATGGGAGGCATGATCAGCAAGTGGTAGGTATCACAGCATAGGCATAGCAAAAGAGCGAGCAACTAGCAAGCAAAGATAGAAGTGATTTCGAGGGTATGGTCATCTTGCCTGAAATCCCGCAAGGAAGAAGAACAAGTCCATGAAGAAGACAAACGGACATAGTCAAGAGGGTCCTCACAAATGCGCGTTATCGAAACCAACCCAAAGAAGCAACACCAGAAAGAAGCACACAACATAGTAAACAACCAACACATGAACATGGTATGATATGCGGGATGCGGTATGTGATGCATATGCAAGATTTGGAAAGGAATGATTGAACCTGGCCTCAACATGGAAATCTAAGAGTGCCACTGGAAAGGAGAGGTGATTTCGGTTGAAATCGATATAAAGATCACCGGAATCGGATACACGGTTTGGAAATGGCAAGCAAAACAAATATGGCACCGGTCTGCGATAAACAGCAAGTAGCCATTTAAATGCATCAAGATAAATATGCTACAAAACTCAAACATGACAACAAAATACATGGCAGGGATCCACTCATGAATCTTGACAAAAGATGAGCACTGAGCTATGGCTAATTCATCCAATAACAGGTTCAAACAAGCATGGCAAAAGTGCAAATGATAACAGGTTTCAGACTTAGTGAAATTAACACAAGTCTGGAATTTATCATCAGGAAGCACACTTTAGAGCATGAAAACTACAAGCTACAAGAACTTAACATGGCAGAGCAAGGCATGGCATGAAGCTACTCAAAGCACTTAACAAAAGTCCCTTAGTGACCTTGAGCCAAAAGGGATCAGAAAATACAATTGCAAGCATGTGAACATGGCAGAAACATAAACAGATTCAGACTTAGTGAAAAACTGAAGCATGCGAAACAGTTAACGAGTAGGCATGTTTACGAGCTCGATGCACTCACTACAAAGCATGGAATGACAAACTAAGAATACACCCATCAAGAAAACATGGCATAGAAGCTATACATGGCAAGAACAACAACATAGCATGCATGGATCAATAGCAACATGCTCGGCAAAATCGCTAAACATGTCAACAATCTGCCAGGATCATTTTATAGCAAAAGTAGAGCTCGATTGACTAAAGATAGGGTGCTCCATAAATGCAAACAAAAAATGGATGGATAGAGCATCACAATGTTAACAAAACATCCTTACCTATCATCCTCAAAAGAGGCATGGATCACTAGGGAACAACATGAACATATGGCATAACAACAATAGCAGGACAAGGACTTAGTGAAATTCTAAGTCCCTGAAATCAGCATTACCGATTACGCTACTTTGCAAGCTTGTGCTAGTCACCACAAATATCACAAAAATACATGGCAAGCACCCCTGTAAAGATGGCATGGCATATAACAAAACACATGTAGAGCTCAACATCATAGCATGCACACATTAATCATGGCAAAAATGACAAAATGCCATTTGCTAAAACAGATCTGACAAATTCATCACATAGCCCTCTTCCAACAGCATTTCGGGCATCAAGATGAGCTCAAATGAAAATGATGCAATGAAATGAAATGGTGTACTCGTCGAGACGAATATTTTGATATGCTACACGCACGAATCGGAGCAACGGGTGATGAGTTATGATGCGATGAAAAGAGGCATATGAATCAGGAAATCTCAGGACTTAGTCGATTTGAAAAAAACAGGTGGGCGCTGGATAACTAAAGCGTGCTCAGGGCGGGGTATAGAGGGCGCTCACCACGGGCCAAGTCCAGTAGACGAGGAAGTCGATCGGGCCGGCTGGACCGTGCAGGGCCCATGAACGGAGGGGCGGCCCACTCGTGGGTCGTCGTTCTCCTCCCACAAGGAGACATCGCCGGCGCTCCGAGAGTGGAAGGTGGCGGCGCCGGTCGCCGAAAGGAGGCCGGGATGGCGGAAATGGACAGATCCGGCGAGGGGGGATCCAGATCCGGTGGAGACGCCGCCCAAGAGGTGACCGGCGATGATGAGAGGAACTTCGGGGCAGGGCGAGGGAGAGAGAAGTGAGGAAGGACGGAGGGAAAAGGAGACGCGACGCCGGCGGGGACCTGGAGCTGCAGCGGTGTTCGACGGTGGCGTCGTGAGGCGGCGGCGCAGGGCGGTCCAAGGCGCGAGGTGCTCGGCGGAGGAGCGGCAGGGTCGACGCGGCGGAAGGGCTCCGGCGAAAGCTCACCGGAGATGGTGGCCGACGACGAGGCATGCGGCGGCGCGGTGGCGGCGGAGAGGAGATCTGGGTGG
>NC_057797.1:163810374-163811863 GCF_018294505.1 Triticum aestivum | reverse complement strand
CGCGATGGGCTCCGCGAGCCGCGGCGAAGTGGGGCGGCGCGCGGGCTGATGTGGCGCATTGTGAGTGGCCCGGGGTGGCGGCGCGAGCTGACATGGCGGCCGCTGATTGGCCGGGCGCGGTGGACATGTCCGTCGCGGCGAGGATGTGTCCGGATGCGCGGTGGAGGAGGTAGACTAGGGTTAGACCGCAAATTTCGGAGGGAGACACAAATATATAGGTAGAGGGAGCTAGGAGAGTCCAAATGAGGTGCGGTTTTCGGCCACGCGATCGTGATTGAACGACCGAGATGATGGAGTTGTCTTAGGTGGGTTTTGGGCCACTTTGGAGGGGTGTTGGGCTACAACACACATGAGGCCTTTTCGGTCCCTCGGTTAACCGTTGGAGTACCAAAGGAAGTCCAAATGGCACAAAATTTGACAGGCGGTCTACCGGTAGTAAACCAAGGCCGCATGACAAGTCTCGGTTCAATCCGAAAACGTTTAACACCCGCACACGAAAAGAGGTACAAACGGACACCGGGTGACATAGGAGCGCCGGATTGCAAAACGGACAACGGGAAAAATGCTCGGATGCATGAGACGAACATGTATGGAAATGAAATGCACATGATGACATGATATGAGATGCATGACATGCAAGCAAAGACAAGGCAACAACAGCGAATAACTGAAGGACACCTGGCACATTGGTCTCGGGGCGTTACATTTATATTGGGTGTGACTATGATTGGATCTCTTTTACCATGAATTACAATGTATAGTCAGTGCTTGATCTTTAATGGTGCTCTGAATTTATGTTTTGCGGTCTCAGAAAGGGCTAGCGAGATACCATCTTGTTATATCATATTATGATTGTTTTGAGGAAGTGTTGTCATCTGAGATTTATTATTATGACTTGCTAGTTGATTATGCTATTGATACGAGTAATTGTGAGACCTGAGTATTATTGCAAATGTGGTTAGTTATGATTTATGTTGAAAACTTGAATGCTGGCTTCACATAGTTACAACAACAAGAGCAAACAGAGTTTGTAAAAGTTTTTCTTTCTTTCTTTCAGTTTGTCAACTGAATTGCTTGAGGACAAGCAAGGGTTTAAGCTTGGGGGAGTTGATACGTCTCCGTTGTATCTACTTTTCCAAACACTTTTGCCCTTGTTTTGGACTCTAACTTGTATGATTTGAATGGAACTAACCAGGACTGACGCTGTTTTCAGCAGAATTACCATGATGTTGTTTTATGTGCAGAAAACAAATATTGTCGGAATGACCTGAAACTCCACGGGAGGTCTTAGAAAAAATAATGAAAAATCCTCGCGAAATATGAAGACCAGGGGGCCCACACCCTTCTCACGAGGGTGGGGGCCGCCCCCCCCCCCCCTAGGGCACGCCCCCTACCTCGTGGGCCCCCTGGAGACCCTCCGACGCCAACTCCAACTCTATATATTTGCTTTTGTAGAGAAAAAAATAAGAGAGAAGAAATCATCGCGTTT